>NW_022146424.1:6987927-7016490 GCF_002938485.1 Sitophilus oryzae | reverse complement strand
AAGCGGGATTTTGTAACCATGACTCCAATACTCTCGCAGTTAGCTTTTTCAAGGACCGATACGTTTGAGACATGATGGAACCACCGGATTCTTAAGAGTTGTCTAAGGTGTCTCTGTTGCAACTTGTTTAATGCGTTCATGTGTCGGCGGTACGGCACCCAGGTTTCGCTCCCATATAACATGGTGGGGATTATAATTTCTCGGTACACTGCAAGTTTCGTTTTTGTACTCACTTCATAATTGTAGAAAACCCTCTCTTTTAATTTCCAGAATGCTACTGAGGCGCTGCTAATCCTATGCCGAATTTCAGTGTCGATATTGCTATATCGACTCAAACTGCCAAGAAAATTGAATTCTGCTACATATTGTAATAGTTCTCTGATTTTTATAGCATTGTTGTGATCTTCCGGGGGAGTGCACATGATTTTGGTTTTGTCGAGGTTTAACTTAAGACCCAAATCCTCGTATGCCCAGGTATATGTGTTCAACATTTCTTGTAATTGTTGTAACTAAAGAAATCTATTAATACCTGTAAAACGGTAAAACTACCGTGAAATACTTTATACCCGGTACTTCTAAATTATGCAGTTAGGGCGCTGCTGTCGGAATTTTTAAAATGAACTGAAATGTACCCAGCCTATAAAAAATCTGAAAACTGCACTTTGCAATTAAATCTTAAAAAATATAGTCTTATTATTATTTAAAGTACGTCATCTGTCATCGAGGTTAAGCAACGGTATACGTGGTCATAATTGTATGGGTGGCTAAATCCTATGATGTACGGAACACTAAATATTGAGATTGTTTAAAAAAATATATATCGATCTATGCATTTTTAAAAAAATTGCCACTATGATTCTGAATATTCCCCATGCAACAATAAGTAATAAAATAATGATTAAGTATGGTTAGTAACTGACCTTTATTTTGTTTTGTACGATTTATATGAACACATATAGTTTCTATAATGTATTTTATTATTTTACTGGTAATTGTTGTTTTGATAAAAACGACTTACTTTAAGTACTGTTTGCAGCAAAAATTTGATTACTGATTTAATTTCAAATCTATGATTTGCTATTGGTTAAATTATATTCATTTGGTGAGAGATGTTACGAATAAAAAATACAGTAAAATTATAGTCCGTTACATGTCGTAATAGGACTAAATTGATTTGTTTTTTTTTATAAAATAGATAATGTAAATCATAAAATAAATTAATATAAAGATTAAATTAAATTAAATATAAAATATAAAATAAGATTTTCTTTGATTTCTCATGCAACAATAAGTAATAAAATAATGATTAAGTATGGTTAGTCAAGCTTGTCGTTAGCTTGCTTGTCACAGGGTTTTTAACAGACAGTGTCTCCTAACATTTGAACACCTCAGTAGATTGAAGCTAAGAAATAACGGCGAATGTAGATATATACAGGGTGGTCCGAACTGTGTTCCGAAAACTTCGGGCAAATTCTGCCCATGAATACGTAAAAACGAAAAAAAATCGTCAAAAATCGTATAAATGTATGTCCTAAAATGGTTTAGTTTCGGAGATACAGTGTTGTGAACATACATTTAATATGGTTATATGTATATGTATATTCGACAAATTGTATAAAATATTATTTTTACCCTTATTCTACGGCTATGCCTAAAGAATTTAAGGTACGAAAAATACCATCAACATTATTATTCTTCTCAGAAAGATGGGTGATGCAAATAAACAGAACCATTACCTTAAGATGAAATTTGGAAGAAATAGTCATAAATAGTTGCATCATTTTTAGTTTTCCTTTGTAATTCGTTTACTTTCAGACGCGATGTCTGGTTTCTATTTACTTAAGAAATGGTCATGTTTGTCCCTTTGCAAACCTACCTGAAAATATTATTAAGAAATAGTAGGTACGCCCGTGGATTTTCGGAGAGGGCATTCTCATAAAAGCACGGTCACAGAAGGGACCGGGGACATTCATAAAAATTTTTCATAGACGTAATACTGCTAAATTTATATTTTGTATTAAAAGTTTAAAAATAAAAAGTAATAACAACTTAGTAAGAATTTAATTATAAAAAAATAAAGAATAACATTCCCAACAAGTGGTGATACGAGTCAAATAGAGAACTACAACATTTGGTGGCAGCGACTACAAGATTGGTGACGACGGTGGTCCAATCCAGGATCACGACATTGGTGGCAGCGGTAAAAACTACCAAGGTTTCCTGAAGGTGCGCCAGACGCAGCAGAAAACCTACCAGTTTTTGAAGAAGATAGAGGCAACGGGCAGTTCTTGAAGGTGCACCAAGAAGCAGCAAGAAGCCCGACACGAGACGTAAACATTGGGGACACTGAAGGAGCGCCAGACGCAGCAGCAAGTCTCCAGGGAAGCTTTTGTTTTCACCAGATGATGACGGGGTAAGTCTTTCATTTGTTTACTGTATTGTGACGCTACTGTTTTTCTTCTGATTTTAGTTAGTTAGATTTAAGTTAAGACAATAATAATTCTGGGCTGCAATAAAAAATAAAAAAAAAAAAAAAATATTGCTTAAAATTCGTAAATATTTTTTCTCTCTTCAAACTAAAAATACATCTATAAAAATAAATAATAATTCTTAAACTAAAGTAATAAATCATTAATAAACATATAATAATGGCAGGAGGTAAAGACGCAACTGATGTTCTGAATTTAATAAATTCATTTGATGGTCAGGGGTGACGCAAATTCACTCCAATTTTTCTTAAAAATTGTGATTCAATATTAAAATTGTCAAAGTGGATCAAAAAAGAATTACTAGTAGATTTAATTTTTGGTACTAAATTAAAAGGGAAGGCACAAGAGGTAACACAATATAAACAGTTTCAAAATTGGGAAGAACTAAAAGATTTCTTATTAGAGCACTTTACTGATAAAACACCACCATCGCATTTTCTAACACAAATAATGAATATAAAGCAACATTTTAGGGAAACTGTAAAAGAATATGGCGATAGATTACAAATTCTCTTTAATAAATATAAAGAAACGTGTCACTTAAATTATGCAAATAACGAAGCTACTGTTTTAATAGAAAATTTAAACTCCATTTTAGTCAATACTTTTAGAAAAGGACTCAACGATGAAAAAATTCAAATGCGTATTATTGCCGAAAATACTACATATTTAGATAAAGCTTTATCATTAGCAATTGAAATGGAACTTGAGAATAATGACAGGTTTAAAAACTCGCATTTTAAAAATATAGGTTTTGTAGAGCGTGGAAATAGACAATTAAATAATCATTCTTCTAATAATTCCTGTTTATTTTGTTTTAAAAATAATCATTTAACATCACAGTGTAGACAGCTTAGGCAATACGAACAAAATAGTAACTCATATAATAGAAATGTACCTAGCAATAATCAGACACGCCCACCGCAAAATTTTAATAGCAATAATAATTTTTCAAATAGACAAGACGTAAATACAGTACAATATAATCAAGGACGTTTCACTAATCGAAACTACAACAATCAAAATTTTAATCAGAACAACGACGTGCGTAATTATAATCGTAATTATGGTAACAATTATAACAGTAATAATCCTCGTTCAAATTACAATAATAGATATTCTCAGAATCCAAGAAATTTTAATAACTCACAAGTTCCTCAACGGCAGCAAAATGTTTCGATACCTCAACAATCTCAAAATTTTTCTAATTACAATAATGAATCCAGTACTACCAATTTTAATAGTTCAAATAATAGATCACCACAACAAATTCAAACTATAAATTCTCAGTCGTTAATCAATTCAGCAGATAATTATTTTTCAGAACCGAGCACATCTCAAAATTTTTCGGGAAACGAGAGCGAAGCCTTGGTCGCGAGCAGCCGATTAAGCGCTTCTTAAAATTAGATAATAGCTGTTCTATGAATTACACACTACCTGAGCATAAAAATAAAATTAAAATTGAGCAAAACTTAATTGACATACCGCATAAATCAGTATTATTTTCCGATAGTTACCAACAATTAGAGATAATTAAAATCCCTTCTTTAGATATAAAAGATAAAGAATTACATCTTTTATTAGATACAGGGGCAGATATATCTTTATTGAAAGAATGTATCTTATTACAAAATAATCTAAAATTAAATAAAACTTGCATTATAGAATTAAAAGGTATAAGTAAAGAACCTGTATTTACTAAAGGTGTTTGTAACATCCCAATTAAATTAAACAATAACAAAGCAATAACTCATCCTTTTCACATTGTGCCAGATAGTATACCGATTAAAAGTGATGGACTATTAGGACGCGATTTTTTGCAAAAGTATAAAGCCAAAATAAATTACGAAGACGGAGTCATTAATTTTGAAGACAATTTTTTTAAAATTTTGCCGTCAGAAGCAACTACAATAATTCCCGCGAGATGTCAAATTATTGTACCTGCTCTAGCTAATTTATCTTCGTCCGAAGGCATAGTAGTTTCAAAACAATTATCCGAACATTTATATCTAGGGTCAAGCCTAACAAAAGTCCAGAACTATAAATGTTTAGTTAGCATATTAAATATTTCTAATGAAGCTCAAACTATCCATACACCTAGAGTGAATGTCGAACCTATTTCTTTTAATGAGTACGAATTTATAGAAACATATAATTATGACATTATCGATCGTTTTGCTAAAATAAGAAAAGAAATTAATCTAGACCAATTAAATGAAGAAGAAACTAATTCAGTATTAGATATTTGTAGAGATTTTAACGATATTTTTTACTTAGAAGGCGATAAACTAACAAGCACCAACACAATAAAACACACTATACCGACAGAAAGTAATAAAGGTCCTATTAACGTAAAACCTTATAGATTGCCTTTCAAACATAAAGAAATAATTAATGAACAAACTGAGCAAATGTTAAAAGACGGGGTAATTTCCGCTTCGGACAGTCCTTGGAATAGTCCTTTACTAGTTGTTCCTAAGAAAAGCGACCCATTATCACCTAAATTTAGAGTATGCGTTGATTTTCGAAAGTTAAATGAAATTACCATTGGAAACGCATATCCTCTACCTAATATAGCAGAAATTTTAGACCAGTTAGGAAAATCTCATTATTTTACTACCTTAGATCTTACTAGTGGATTTCATCAGGTAGAAATGGACGAAAAAGATAAAAATAAAACCGCTTTTAGCACTAATACAGGACATTACGTTTATAACAGAATGCCTTTCGGTTTAAAAGGAGCTCCCGCCACATTTCAAAGACTCATGAACACAGTTTTAAGCGGTCTTAATGGTATGAAATGCTTTATTTATTTAGATGATATAGTAATTTATGCAAACAACTTAAATGAACATAACGATAGATTAATTGAAGTTTTTCAAAGATTTAGACAACATAATTTAAAACTTCAACCTTCGAAGTGTCAGTTTTTACGAAAAGAATGTTTATACTTAGGTCACATTATTACAGAAAACGGCATTAAACCAGATCCATCAAAAATTCAATGTGTAACAAACTTTCCGCAACCTAAAAATCCTAAAGATATAAAATCTTTTTTAGGGCTTGTAGGATATTATAGGAAATTTATCAAAAATTTCGCTAAAATTGCTAAACCTTTAACCGAATTATTAAAAAAAGATTCTGTTTTTAATTGGGGTATAAAATGCGAAAATTCTTTCCAAATTCTTAAAGATAGTATAACTTTTCCACCTGTTCTCCAATACCCAGATTTTACCAAAGAATTTATTATAACAACAGATGCGAGTAATTTCGCAGTAGGAGCAATTTTATCGCAGGGTAAGGTTAATCATGATCGTCCAATAGCGTTTGCTAGTAGAACTCTAAATAAAGCAGAACAAAATTATTCAACTTCAGAAAAAGAGCTAACTGCAATCGTCTGGGCAGTAAAACATTTCCGTCCATATATTTTTGGCACAAGATTTAAAATTGTTACAGATCACAAACCCCTACTCTATATATTTAATATCAAAGACCCTGGTTCTCGTTTGACGCGTTTTAGAATAAAACTTGAAGAATATGACTATGAAATAATTTATAAAGCTGGAAAGATTAATACAAATGCTGATGCATTGAGTAGAATAGTTAGCACAACAAATGTCAATTCTATTATTACCAATTATGATAATTTTAAAACACATCTCGAAAGCCATATAATTATTAATTCCAAAGTCAAAGAAAAAAACACAAATCTGTTTGAAACACCACAACTTATACCTATAGTTTTATTTTTGCCAAAATTATTCAACAAAAACGACTTTAAAATTCTAGAAAAAAATAAACAAATTAATACATTTTTAGAACATTACGATAACACAAATCCTTTAGACATGCCGTCAGTTTTTCAGTATCAACAAAATAATTGTAATATATTTCTATTAACAGACAACGAAAATACATTCAGTGATATTAATTATGAAAATATTTGGTCTTGCTTACTAACTTTACGAAATATTATATCCAACGAAAAAACCGAACTATCATTTATAAAATATCATTACAACTCATTAGTCAAATGGGAAATCGTTCTTCCTATGATAAGATATATTTTTAAAGACCTCTATTCAGAAATTACAATATTTAACAACAGTCTTATCAACCCCTCAGATGCTGAAAAAGTTGTATTATTAAATGAAAATCACAATTGTCCATTAGGAGGTCATCAAGGGTCATCCCGCACATATAAAAAATTATCTCAATTATATACATGGAAAGGTATGAAAAAAGACATAAAAGAGTTTATAAAAAAATGTGAACTTTGTCAAAAAAATAAACAGTCTCGAAAAACAAAAATGCCTATGGTAATTACGACCACGGCATCAAAACCGTTCGAAAAATGTTTTTTAGATATAGTTGGACCACTACCAGAAACCGAAAATGGTCACAAATACATATTAACCTTTCAGGATGATTTAACAAAATATATAATTAATATACCTATGAGAAATCAAGAAGCTGTAACTGTAGCGCATCATTTTGTAACGAATATTATATGCATTTACGGAATACCTGACATGCTAGTCACAGATCAGGGGTCAAATTTTTTAAGTGATATTTTTAAAAGTACTTGCAAGTTTTTAAAGATAAAAAAGATCCAAACAACAAGTTATCACCCAGAGTCAAACGGAGCACTAGAACGCTCTCATAAAGTTCTAGAAGAATATTTAAGACACTTCATTAAGACATCTCAAACAGACTGGGATAATTGGATTCCCTATGCAACATTTACATATAATACTACACCTCACACTGCTACACAATTTTCTCCATTTGAACTTTTATTCGGACATATTCCTACATTACCAACATCAGTTAAACAACCACCTAAAGTCAATTATACTTATGATGATTTCATAAACAATCTTAAACAAAAAATGCAACATTCTAATCAATTAGCTAAAGAAAACTTATTAAAATGTAAAAACATATCAAAAAATAATTACGATAAAAACAGTTATACCAGAATATTCGAAATTGGTGACAAAGTGTTACTTTACGACGAATCAGTTCGACGTGGCAGAAGTAAAAAACTTTCCGCCTTATGGATTGGTCCATATACCATTATAAAAAAAAATCAGATGTAAATTATACAATTCAAAAAGGAAAATAAACAAACTATTCATGCAAATAGATTAAAAAATATTTTTATTATTAAAACTAAACATAATCAGTATATATAGATTATAAAAACTAGAATTAATAAATTTTAATTAGCTTATTATTAGTATATATATTTTTGTTTTAGGGTTAATTTATTTTATAATAATTACCAGTAACACTTGGTTATTTGCAGTTCCTCATCCAGAAACTCTTACGATATCATGTAATAATAAAAAAAATCACGTAGATGTAATACTAAAAAATTGCGGTAGTGTCACTATAGGTAAACAATGTAAAGCTTATAGCGCATCATCAATGCTAATCCCTCATGGAAATACAGTCCAGTCCAATATTTCAAGTGATTTTATTCCACCATTCGACATTAGTGATAATTGTTGCGAAAGGATAAAGGAAGAAAAAATAAACATTAGTGAAATATTTCTCAACGAACATTATAGGAAATTAACAAAGCACATCCCCGAACTTAATGTAGCGAGCCATAAGCTAGAAGATATTGAAAAGTTAGGTGATGAAATTCTAAAAAGGAAACTTGTAAACAATTATACATTTCCAGCATCTGTAATTGCCTATATCTTAGCTCTTCTTGCTATTATTTTTATTATTTATAAATTGTATACAAAATGTACTAACAAGACAGCCTGTTGCGGAATTATTCCAAACTTATGCATTAGAGTTAATCAGTCTGTGGAACCATCTTCTAGAAATAGTGATAGATATGTTGCTCATTATAATCGTAATATTAGCCAAAACTCTGAAAATGTAGGTAACTATGAAAACTCCGAAGAAGAGAATGTTAATTTACAGGCGCCCTCGCGCAGACCCATTGGGTATGTACCATCAAGGCGACCATTAAAAGAAAAATAATTTCCGCATTTGATACATTTTTAAATCTGCAATAGTTATAAAAAAAAATGTTAGTTAAGTTAGAATGTAAGTTAGTTATAATTAGTAGTTAAGACTTGTATAATACTTTTATATATGTACTTTTATTCATTTCCATCTGAGTTATACTAATTAATTATATAAACATTTGTTTTGAGATTTCATATCACTTTCACCTCATGAAATCTCTCATTAAGGGGGGAGGTGTTGTGAACATACATTTAATATGGTTATATGTATATGTATATTCGACAAATTGTATAAAATATTATTTTTACCCTTATTCTACGGCTATGCCTAAAGAATTTAAGGTACGAAAAATACCATCAACATTATTATTCTTCTCAGAAAGATGGGTGATGCAAATAAACAGAACCATTACCTTAAGATGAAATTTGGAAGAAATAGTCATAAAAGTTGCATCATTTTAGTTTTCCTTTGTAATTCGTTTACTTTCAGACGCGATGTCTGGTTTCTATTTACTTAAGAAATGGTCATGTTTGTCCCTTTGCAAACCTACCTGAAAATATTATTAAGAAATAGTAGGTACGCCCGTGGATTTTCGGAGAGGGCATTCTCATAAAAAGCACGGTCACAGAAGGGACCGGGGACATTCATAAAAATTTTTCATAGACGTAATACTGCTAAATTTATATTTTGTATTAAAAGTTTAAAAAATAAAAAAGTAATAACAACTTAGTAAGAATTTAATTATAAAAAAATAAAGAATAACATTCCCAACAA
Source organism: Sitophilus oryzae (assembly GCF_002938485.1). Lineage (NCBI taxonomy): Eukaryota > Metazoa > Arthropoda > Insecta > Coleoptera > Curculionidae > Sitophilus > Sitophilus oryzae. The sequence continues at coordinate 7,007,236 of NW_022146424.1, read as the reverse complement.
GTGGTGATACGAGTCAAATAGAGAACTACAACATTTGGTGGCAGCGACTACAAGATTGGACGACGGTGGTCAATCCAGATCACGACAACAGGGTGTAGAAGTTTCATTTCATTTTCGATTTTTCCCAAATAATTTCTCAAGTAACGTCAATATTTGATGAAAATTGGTGCTTGGGAGTTTTTTGACATGAGAAATTTGATTTTGATGTCAATATGACTCCTACTAGTAGAGGGCGCCACCTCCATATTTTTTAACTGGTTTGAAGAGTAATAAATTTTCGTCCGTACCTGTATAAAACTACTAAGTAAAAATATATATTTAAGTGAATTTTTTACGTAGAAATGGTCTCTTGGTAAAAATCGCTACGAGTAGTGGTTTTCGAGATATTTGGAATCGAAATTATCAATACCTGTCATCATTGACATTAAATTAAACATGTTAACTAAATAGTTATTAAACTGAAATCATAATTTGAAAATGTTTTTGTGCCAAAAGTACAAAAAACTGTTTTATCATGATTTTTTGCAGAAAAATTTATGATTAATTTAAAAAAATAAAGATTTCCCAAATTTATTATTTCAGTGAAATAAATATCTACTCAACATATGTTTATTTTTCGTCAATTCTAAATACCTTAAGAACGGTTGCTCGTAGCGATTTTTACAAAGAGATACTTTTTACGTAAGAAGTCACAGAGATGTATATTTTTGACTTCGGTAGTTTTATACAGGTACGGACAAAAAGTTATTACGCTTTAAAGCAGTTAAAATACATGTAGATGGCGCCCTCTACTAGTAGGAATCATAATGACATCAAAATCAAATTTCTCATGTCAAAAAACTCCCAGACACCAATTTTCATTCCAATATTGACGTTACTTTAGAAATTATTTAGAAAAAATCGAAATAAAAATGAAACTTCTACACCCTGTATCTCTGAAAGTAAGCATTTTAGAACATACATTTATACGAACTTTTTTACTTATTTTTATCTGCAAAATATGCTGCCGAAGTTTCCAGAATACAGTTCGGACCACCCTGTATATTTACATCACGAAACCCACCTCCTTAACATAATATAAAAAAAACAAGGTATCATCGATAGCGGGGTTCTAATTTCGTTCAGTTTACCCATATCACCTGTGACGTCACTACGCCATACAAAAAAATCCATATTGTTCAATTGTCACTAATATAAAAAAGACCTAAAAGAGGGAAGAATTAGGACATAAACTAAAAGTTATGTGAAATTATTGAGTTTGACATTGAAAAAGTAATTTTCATATTTATTATGTGCCATCAGTTTGACGATTTGAAATTGGCGCGCTTGTGTGCCGATGTGCCTTGCGAGTGTGCCGACCAATGGTGTCGATATCACCTGTGACGTAGTGACCAACCTGCGCAGTATCATACCTTGTTTTCTTTGTATCATGCCTCCTTAACGGCACTTAAAGGACTACTTCCTGTTCAAAATATTTTAGTAAGGTTGCGATGAGTATTTTGCAACGGAAATGAAGTTATCTTGTACACTTCGCACTAAAAGAAGTCCTAAACAGAACAATGTTCGACTGCAAGGTCTGCTAGTATTTTTTTAGGCTTAAGATATCATAACACAATTCATTTAAACCAAAAACCCGTAATACAAAACTAAAGTGTCAAAACGAATGACAATGTCAGGAAATAAATAAACAAATGTGGCAACTTGACATTTTTACAGCAGAGCTACGACCTGAATCCCCAGCGGGAAATTTAAATTCCAGTTAGTCAGCCCGGCGTCGAATATGTCCATGCTTGGCAACAATGAATTTAAAAAGCGCGCCCTCGATTACGTAACTAAAAGTTTAATTGATATGGCTTATATGTTATTATTTTAAATACCTATATAAAATATAAATATTTTCATTTGTAACTTGTCAACTATTGTAGAAATATAAAACATACTCGTGCTGTTCTAAAGAAATGTGAATAACAAAGACGGGAAAATGTTTTTAATTAATTTACATTGTCTGCTTCTGTTTCCAAACGACTAAAAAAAGAAAAAAACTATTTAACTTAAGACGCTCTGAGATTATTTACATACTTAAGATAATGAGGTGATCGAAAACAACGTTAATCTCGTGCTAAATGAAAACTAAGTTTAGAAGACTGTTTGTTGTTATGCGATACTACGTAGATTTTCTATATTTCAAAATCTTGCTTGTTTTAACAGAAATTAATGAATTCTTTAACTAAAACACAAAATAATTAAGAAACTACAATTTGTAATACAACTTTATATCTACTAAAACATGTATACTGGGTGCGTCTCAAAAGTGGCTCACCCCTCTCCCCAATTTTTATTTTTTTCAGATAAAAAAGCGAGATTTGGTATGTTAGTGACATAAATTAGGAATAATTGACGTATTCAATTATTGTTTTGGTCACTGCCTGTTTTACCGGAAATGACTACAAATTTTGAATTTTAAATGGCACTATCTGTATATTTTTACTTTATTCGATAGAAAATGACACTCTGAACAGAATAACGTATCATATATGTCAACTTTTGACATTTTCACTTAAAAAACAGATGTTTAATTTTAATCTATAGTGCTATTGTGTAAGCTGTGTTAAAAACACTAATTTTAATCAAGGAGTCTTGGGAAAAAGTAGATTTGATTGTCTAATGTTTTTCGTGTTTATCCTGCCCGTTTAGAAGATGCGCAAATCGTATTTTTAATCATATTTCATTTTTCTCGCATAGAACGAGGGTGGCTCATTAGCATATTTGGAAAAAACATTTTTTTGGCGAATAATTTGGTATCACACACTTGGTATTTCGAGTCAAATTGTTGTTATGAACCGCATGTTACAATTTGAAATAAACCATATGCGAAAATGCCAAAGTTGACATGTGATATGTCATTCTATTGAGAGTGTCATTTTCTATCGAATAAGTAGAAACCTTTGAATAAGAAGACTAAGGAAGGAGCAAATGCTATCCATGTATTCATGCATGGTGGGCGGAAAAGCCACCATAAAAGCTCTCTAGGGTGGGGATCCTTGACAGTTCTGTTTGACGATTCATTTGACACATTTGAATTTGATTTGAAATTTTGTTGATTTGTCAGTCTTTACGGAGCTTATTTTATGTTATTTATTATTTATTCTACTACTGATAGTTGTATAAAGGTAGTAAATCTAGATGGAAATTGTGGCAGAACATAAATTAACAGTGACACTATCGCGATTTATCGAAAAAGACTCTAAAATAGTTGGTTGTTTAGCGTGCGGTAGATCTCGGCAAAAATTGAGTGAAACAACTTTTCGCTAGTAAGTGACTATATAATATACATACGTGTAGTAAACCGATTATTTAGGAAATTCACTTAAATTAACTAATTATATATTTTTCTTGCATTTTTGCTTTTATTTACTACTTGTCAAAGAATTTAGATACGTCAATTTGACTTATCTGCTTCAGTAGCGTATCGGATGTTTATGGTTATAAACAATTATTATAACTTAACTATTTTATTAGAATTTTATATTTTATAACAATTTTAATAACTACCAACATTTATTCACAACGTAAAATAAAAAAAATTATTTAGTCTACCCCACGTCTACCCTACATCATAGTTTTACATTTTTAAATAAAATTAGAACGGCACTGACAAACCGGAATTCAAGTCGGCCATATTTGAGGCCCATCGCGGTGGACCTAAGATTTTGATATGCTCCTTCTTTTAGTCTTGTTATTCAAAGGTAGAAATATACCGAAGGTGTCATTTAAAAAAATCAAAATTTGTAGTCAGTTCCGGTAAAACAGAAAGTGACCAAAAACAATTGAATACGTCAATCAATCTTGATTTATGTCATATACTAACGTACCAAATCCCGTTTTTTATTTGAAAAATTAAAAGTAATAGGGATAGGGATAAGCCACTTTTGAGACGCACCCGGTCAAACATTTTTCTTTATTAAATAAGAACAATCGAGAGAACAATCTACGAATTCTCACGGCGTTTTTAACAGAACACTGTCTCCTCAATGAAGACCTCCGTAAATTAAAGCCACAGATTAAAGTTAAGAAACAACGGCGAATGCAGATCCTGTGGGAAAATGGGAAACATCAGAACACCTCATATATATCGTGCGCCAAGACGGCAACCATACGGCAACCATTCGTGCTATAAACATTGGTACGACTGATATCGGAGATGGAAAACTAATCTCTGTAAAACCGTTTCCAGATACTGTCATTCGTCAAAGCCCTGAGACTGTATGATGAGTTATAACTCAAAAGGGAACCATTTTCTTTTTTAATGTATAATTTACAAGGATTTTACTAATATATAATGATATGCTTATACAAAATGCTAATTATGATATAGTAGTTTGTCATGTTAAATTTAATATGATTAGTTGTTTTCTGACGTCAATTCTAAAGTACTCACCATTCGACCTATACCGAACTCCCAAAATTTTTCCAATTTTTTCAGCATGTTTATTTGTTGATCTGAAACATAAAGAAAAGAATGTAAACATATATTTTTAATATGCACATAAGAATGCTTTCTTTTCGTGTTCCACAATTAACCATCAAGGTTACGAATAGCATATTTGAATGGAGTAAAGAGGGAAAATGTTTAATTTCCGTATAATTAAATAATAGCTATGTTTTAAGAGCATTAAAATTGTTATAAACTGTAATTTACAACACAATAATAATAGGGATTCAATTATATCATTAAATAAATCAGTTCTATATGATAATTCGGGATTTTTCTCAGTTTTATTTGTTTACAAAAGTTTACATTTATAAAGAATTTGCAGAAAAAAAATAGTTAATGAAAAAATAAAGTGAATCTTGGGAAAATGGTTTTATTTTGATTATTGGCACAGTTATTTTATCAATTTCCAGCCATTCTATTTAAAGAGGAATGTATGTGCTATTTCATGAGCTGATAACCTAAATATAAACCTTATTTTCATTAACCTATTTACTGTAATGCCATACTTAATCATATTAATACAAAATGGTATATAAAATGAAATTATACATGTACTAGACAGGATGATAATCAAAATGTGACAAAAAAATGGGTAGTTGAATGTTTAGTTAAATAAGTTAAATTTTTCATATATTATAAAGTTTTCAAATTAACACTAAATGATTTGCTAACAGAAGGTGAACCAAAATCACAATATACAGCTTACATACCGGTTGCATCTCAAAAGTGGCTCACCACAATAACTTTTTTCATTTTTCAGATAAAAAAACGAGATTTGGTGTTTTAGTATATAACATAAATTAGGATTGATTGACGTATTCAATTGTTTTTGGTCACTTTCTGTTTCACCAGAAATGACTACAACTTTTGATTTTCAAATGGCACCCTTGGTATATTTTTTACTTTATTCGATAGAAATTGACACTCTGAATAGAATGGCATATCATACGTCAACTTTTGACATTTTTGCTTAAAAAAAATCGTATTTCAAATTTCAATCTAGAGTGCCATGGTTAAATGTTAAAAAACACTAATTTTGAATCCTAATTTATGTCATATACTAACATACGAAATCTTGTTTTTTTACCAAAAAATAAAAAGTTATAGGGGTAAGCCACTTTTGAGTCGCACCCGGTATAGTAAATACCTTTATGAATCGCTAACCAGAATTTAATTTTTAATAAAAGTTTTAACATTTTGTCAATATGGTAACGAAAATATTTTGGGTTTTGATTAAATCTGTGAAATTCCTGTTTATTTTTTTTTAACACAACAACAATCCACAATAAATTTATATTGTCTGGTAAATTTATTGTACGTAACTCAATTCTAATAAAATATACAAATACCTTTTTTTTATTATTTACCACCCGGAATTTAATAAAGGTTTTAATATTTTTGTAAATATTAACAGCGAAAATATTTTTGTTTTTAATAAAATCTAGGAAATTTTATTTTCTTTATTTATTTAAAGGTGAGTAAACCTATAATATATTATTTCTATTGTACTGGTTATTTTAAACTAGGTTATCTTACAAGATTACCTTTTAAATAAGTTGCGAATTATAAATATTATTATTTATATAGAGGTTATGATAAGTTGCGGTAGAAATATATTAGTAATTCTTGGGAGTGTTAAAACATATTTTACTTGAAATTAAAAGGCAAATTATTTATTGCCAAAAGAGTGTATTGGCAGTTATAGTTGAATTAATTTCTCAGTGACTTTGTTGAATATTTTAGTCTCTACGATGCTCTACTTAACTCGACGCATGTTCGAAAGTACCCAGTACCATAGACTTAAATAATAAAATATAGACTGAGATCTCATTCATAAATAGCTGGAACATGCGGTCAGACACTGTCTTGTTATTGTTGTGTTATTGTTTTAGGTTATAACGAGTGCGACACGAGCGATAGATAGGTTGTGTCTGTCGTAACGGTCGTTCCCTGACGACTCTGCCGAGAAACACAACACTGTCTTTCGTTTCTCAAGTACACCTGAACTCTCCGTATCATAGCCGGGTAATTTTTTTATTTTAATGAAGCTATAATTAAATTAAAAATATATCGTATTTAAACTTTTTTATATTTTATTAAGATTTTTTAAATAAAAGTTTAGAAAAAACAATTTAGAGTCCAAAAAGGATAAAAATAATAAAATACACGTTATAGAAGAAATTTTATCATCGAAATTAGGTAATTTTTGAAATTAATAATAAATTATTAATTTTAGTCAAACATTTACAACCCCTAATATTAATCAAAACAGGATCTATTCCACAGATATAATAGAATCGGCAACAGGGAGAGAAAAAAAATATGATTGTTGTAATTTTTTTTCTGGTTAAGTGATGTCTTATTATGTAAATTAGAGCAAACATAAATCTGTTCCATTAAAGCAAGGAAGGTGATAGGAAGTGGATAAAATAAAAACTACATTTATAACTCGGTACTGTCTTTATTATACCGGGTGCGTCTCAAAAGTGGCTCATCCCCATAATTTTTTTATATTTTCAAATAAAAAAAACAAGATTTAGTATGTTAGTATATGAAATAAATTAGGATTGATTGACGCATTCAATTGTTTTTGGTCACTTCCTGTTTCACCGGAAATGACTATAACTTTTAATTTTTAAACGGCACCCTCGGTATATTTCTACTTTATTCGATAGAAAATGACACTCTGAATGGAATGACATATCATATGTCAACTTTGACATTTTCGCATATGGTTTAATTGTAATTGTAACACGCGGTTCATAACGACAATTTGACTCGAAATACCAAGTGTGTGGTATCATATATTCATAAAAAAATGCTTTTTCCAAATATGCTAATGAGTCACCCTTGTTCCATTTGAAAAAATTGACATATGTATGATTAAAAATACGATTTGTACATATTTTAACCGACTTAGACAAGACACGAAACCTATTAGACGATCAAAACTATTTTTCCAAGGCTCCTTGATTAAAACTTAGTGTTTTTAACAACACCATGGCACCCTGGATTGAAATTTAAAATACGATTTGTTTTTCAGCGACAATGTCAAAAGTTGACATATGATATGTCATTCTATTCAGAGTGTCATTTTTTATCGAATAAAGTAGCAATATACCGAGGTTGCCTTTAAAAATAAAAAGATGTAATCATTTCGGTGAAACAGGAAGAGACCAAAAACAACTGAATACATCAATAAATCCTAATTTATGTCATATACCTATAACATACAAATCTGTTTTTTTTATCTGAAAAAATAAAAAAGTTATAGGGGGTGAGCCACTTTTGAGACGACCCGGTATATTAAAAAATATTGTTTCATAATGTAATATCAATTTAAAATTCTTGTATGTTATTTTATATGCTCAAGATAATTTTAGAATAAACCATATTTTTAATAAAATCATTATTAATTATTAACAGGGTTATAATTATGACTTTGTTACAATGTAAGTAAGTAAATAATGTAATGAGAAAAAATTCAGATTTTACATTTTACTAAAATATTATCTAAATAAGCGCCTTTCTACAACAACGCCACTGGCTCCCAATGGGCAAATTGAGAGTTGTCTACCGGTCGAAAGTCGTTTCAAGACTTAAATGGATTATTTAAGTCAAATTTCTTGCAAATTTGGCACTGGCGAACCATATTTTATAGTTCTTGAACAGAAAAAGTCAATAAAATAAACACTTAAGGACTACAAACTAAGAAAATGCGTTAATACAGCCGGGGACATAGCGGCATCAAAGCTTTACCGCACACTTGCCACGCGTACTACAAGGTAATAAATGAATGAATAGGCTCCCTCGCCTCTAATCGGTGTTATCATATTGTAAAGAACTTATCCTTTTTAAACAGTATCCGACTTATAATTTAGTAGTATAAGGACTATTTAATACATCTATGGAATATTAAAACCTACTTTATTAAACTGTAGTATTAATATCTCAATATATGTGTATAACAAGAAAAAAATATTGATAATATTAAAGACGTGACAACATAGGCTGGATGAGGAAGGCTCGGTCGACTGTACCCAGAAGTAAACATGTGTACAAAAAATATTGTCTGTCCGCGTTGAGATGTAAATAGTGTAGTCTATATTTTATTTTAAGTCTATGCCCAGTAGTATTTCTATTTTGGCGCTTTAATTTTTACTTTGATGCACTCCTGAAAGTGAATGTTTTTTGGTTTATATTTAAAAGTCCTATAAAAGTTAATAAATAAATTTAGTAGTTTCTTTTTTTGCGACAGCCGGATTTTGTTCAGTTTCTGAGTTCACTTGTCGGGAATTACCAAAAGCTTTTATGGAAAACCTAGTTATGTGCCTAAATTAGGGTTACCATAAAGGCTTTTGAAAATTCCGGATAAGTGAACTCAGAAATCCGGACAAATGAACTCTGAAATCAGATCAAAATCCGGACGTCGCAAAAAGGAAACTATAAATTTATTTATGAAGTTTTATAGAACGCAAATAACAGCCCCGGAATAAACAAAATATAACGGAAAAAATAACTTTCCAGGAGTGCACCAAAAGCGAAAAATTTGAGCGCCAAAGTATAGAAATGGGTTCTTACGAACATGCGTCGGTTAAGTAAAGCTATAGCATCGTAGAAACTAAAATATTCAACAAAATTACTGAGAAATTAATTCAACTGTAACTGGGCAAAATATCTTACTAAGTTGAATAATTGTTTTTGCGGTCAGTTTCCCGAACGCTTTTCCAAATCCGGACATGTCCGGGTAAATCCGGACGTATGGAAACCCAGGCCTAAATGGATTGAATGAAAGTCCTATAGACATAGTACATCTATGTCTATAGGATAATAAGTAGAAACGTATACTATAATGAAAGGTTTATTTATATTTTATTAATTAGGTAACAAATTAGAAATTCACAATTTATTAAAAAATGTATTGCATTTTCTAAGTTTTCTATTAAAATCATATTTAGGTCAACATTACAAAAAAAATCTTGCATTAGAAATGTTGGGAAACAATAATTTCTTTCACAGGTCTTTTTCAATGAAGAAATATCCGTTTGTCGTGCGGAATAATGATTTTCCCAACCTTATTATATAAAGAAGTATTTAAAAACGTGCATTATATGGGTCCATAATAAATAAATAAACAATTTTTGTGATTTACTGTGTTGTACACAAATCAGTTAAGAACACTTGCATGCAATAAATGGCCTGATATAATCTTAAAAATTATCATTAAATAAACTGAAATGTAAACTAATGTAAAATTAATGAAAATAAAAACATTATTATTACGCTGCATGGTTAACGATGGATGCATTCTGTCAGTAAACAAATTATTAACTTTCCAAAACATATTTCATTCAACATTTCTTTATATATATTTTAAAAAATAATAACACTAAAAATAAACTAAGTGAAAAATATTTGTTTCTTTTTAAAATAGTGTTGAAAAGAAAGCAGTTTATTTTCTGTATTGTTAATTGTGTCTTGACCACTGCAATTTCATATTAAAGAACATACATATCTCTGACCTTAGATGTAATGAAGGTTTATGTTAATAAAGTGTTAAGATTGTTTCTTTATTCTCTGGTTGGTATTAGATTTTTAATGTAGTGTAATAAAATTGTAGTTACTAATAATAATATAATCTATCTCTAATTTTATTTTAATTTTAAATACCTCCCATTTAAATTAAATTATTTTTTTATTAAAATAAGAAAAGCCTAAATATCACAAAAATCAAAAATTATAACAAAATTTCTTATTATATAAAATATAAATATTTAAGAAAATATGTACAGAAGAAGACTAGAAACAAAATTATAATGATATTAATCCAATGTATTTGATTTAAGATACATATAGATTGGTCTTAAATTGATGCACAATGCACATAGTTTTATTTCTGTGAGGTTTTTTCGCCAAAAATTGTGAAGATTTTGTATTTTTCGAAATATTTTTTGGATTTATCGTTAAAAAACATTATAACTTGATAACATGGCAACTTGGCAACACAGGAAGGAAATTAAATTTAGAGGAACGAAACCACAGAAAAGAATATAATAATTGTTCTGAAAAAATTTAAGCACAGTTTTATTAAAAACATTTCTTTTATTTTCAATGTAAAATAACTCAGCTTTTTTGACACCTGTTTGAAAAACAGTAAAAAGAAAAAATATTTCTTCTTTCGAGATCTACTAACCCTGAAAATATGTGCACACAACTTATCCTGTATAGATATATTTTGTAATCAGACTTAAAATAATGAAAAATACAACAAATTAAAAAACACTATTAAAATATCTAAACTAATTAAAAAAACGTAACTAAATAATAACTACTTGCAAAACTAAATTAAAAAAAATAGAAAGTTTAGAAACATAACTTCCGGGAAATATTGTAGTAAAATTATTAATAAAATTAAATAATAGATTAAAATAAAAAATAAAAAAAGTAACTAAAAATGTAATAAAAATAACGAAAATCCACAAAAAACACTACGTTAAATTCAAACAAGGAAGATACAGTAAAAGAAAATTAATAATAACCTAAATAAATAATAAATTAAACTCACCTAATAACACAATAATAAAAGAAGACACAATTAAAAAAATTAAAAAAACTAACACTAATCCAAAAAATCGTCGAAAGTTTTTCCGAGGCTTGTGGACGATTAACAAAAAAAGTTGTAACAGAACCAGGAAATTTATATAATATAAACGATATATGGCGATAAGTTTTTTGTCAGAAAAAAGTGGTGGGGGTGGGGATAATGAATTGTTTTGGAGCGCGTCGCTGTTTCTTGGCTACTACCATGACGGCTGGCGAGCGCCAAGTTTTGTTTGGCCGGCATAACAAACACGCGGTAGTACCGCTGCCTGCTGTTGTTGCTCTTGTTACAGCGGTACGTAAATTGCTGTCCCCCTCCTCCTGATTCCTGCTGGTGCACATCTGCAGGTCGATTGACTTTCAACCCGGTGCTCGCTGATACGGTTATCAATGATGATAGTTTAGATTCAAGGTGGATCGATTTCAAGAGCACGAAACTCCTCATTTTTTCCTGCTAATAAGATTGTTTCTTATATTTTGCATATAGAGGTAGAAAAAAAATAGTAAATAACTCTTAAATTCTATCGTTTTTCAAAGTAGTTTTCGTATTCTCCACGAAGAGAAATGCATTTTTGCACCCCTTAAAATTAGTTCGGATTCGATGGTTGGTACCTTCAAAATTGCGCTGGTACCTTCAGAAGGCGCTGTACAGTGTTGCGGCCCATAAAAATACGAAAATCCAAATTTAAATTCGAATTTAAAAAATGTGTTATTTTAGCAGTAAAATATCCGTACTTATCTTTGAATAAGAAGACTAAGGAAGGAGCATAATGCTATCCATGTATTCATGCATAGTGGGCGGAAAAAGCACTCTAGGGTGGGGATCCTTGACAGTTCTGTTTGACGATTCATTTGACACATTTGAATTTGATTTGAAATTTTGTGGATTTGTCAGTCTTTACGGAGCTTATTTTATGTTATTTATTATTTATTCTAATACTGATAGTTGTATAAAGGTAGTAAATCTAGATGGAAATTGTGGCAGAGATTAAATTAACAGTGACACTATCGCGATTTATCGAAAAAGACTCTAAAATAGTTGGTTGTGTAGCGTGCGGTAGATCTAGGTGAAAATGGAGTGAAATAATGGAACAACTTTTCGCTAGTAAGTGACTATATAATATACATACGTGTAGTAAACCGATAATTTATGAAATTCACTTAAATTAACTAAATTATATATTTTTCTTGCATTTTAGCCTTTATTTACTACTTGTCAAAGATCAGATGTCAAAGAATTTAGATACGTTAATTTGACTTACCTGCTTCAGTAGCGTATCGGATGTTTGTGTTAATAAATACTTATTATAACTTATCTATTTTTATTAGAATTATATATTTTTGTAACAATTTTAATAACTACCAACATTTAACAACATATTATTGAGTCTACCCCACGTCTACCCTACATCATAGTTTTACATTTTTTAAATAAAATTAGAACGGCACTGATAAACCGGAATTTAAGTCGGTCATATTTGAGGCCCATGATTGGAGTTGGTCCCCTCATGAGGCCCATGAGGTGGACCTAAGATTTTTGATACGCTCCTTCCTTAGTCTTCTTAGTCAAAGATACTTATTAAAACAAAGTAAAAAATTACCAGGAATGCCTTCAGGTCACAAAAATTTGTTTATATTTCTATAAAACAATTACTCGATAAAGCATTAAGTGTTGAACGTTTTTCGCTGTCACTTTAGTAGCAGATTGTTCAGGGGCGGATACAGGAATTTATTTTAGGGGGGGCCCAAAATAAAAAGTGATGTAGAATATTTAATTTTTTTAATTTATATTATTTTTTTGTTAATGTTATATGCTTTTTAGGGCGTCATTTTTAATAAAAAGACCAAATATTTAACACAATTTACAGATTTTAGGGGGATCCCGGGCCCCATGTGCCCCCCCTCGGTACCCGCCACTGAGATTGTTTCTTTAATAGCATTTATATAAGTTTTACTTTTGAAGGTAAGGTGTATTAAAAATAGATAACAGAAATTGTATGAGTTCATCACCCCAAATTTAGGGTGATTAGTTAGGTATTTAGAATTATTCATATAGTTGAGAGTTGGTTTTTTGAAACTCAAAAATTACTTCCGGCAGACAAATATATATGTACCAATCATCAGTAACAGATCTTTGAACTAGCAGAGGAATGCTATTTGACCTGCTTTTGAGACAACCATCTTTTTGGAAACAATTCGAGAACGGACAATAACTTTCGACGATTGTCGTTCATTACGAAAAACACAAAGAACCGATTGACGTTTATTTTCGGGTTCATAAGAGTAATTGAAGGATTCATCACCACTGAAAATACTCTATACATATATTATTTGAGATTCTTGCGTTAAACCGGTAGATATAGAGTTTTTTGACTAATCACACTAATTACTTTCTGTTCTTCCGTTAACAGATGCGGTATTCAACGAGAAACTATTTTTTTAGAGATAATTCTTCAAGTATTTTTGTATGGAGGTCTTTGAAATGGTCAATGATGCTTCAATTTCATGATATGTGGCATGTCGATTTTCTTCGATCAGCTTACGTACATCATCGACGTTTTCTTGGGTGACAGCCGTTTTTGGTAGACCTGTTCTTGGATCGTCACTAAGACTAACCAGTCCATGTTTAAATTCTCAATACCAACGAAAACTTATCGATTGATGTGGTCCTTTCGTCCAAGAAGCATCACGAATATATGAACCAACTCAACAAAGCATTCTTGTTGAAACAACTGTCTTGGAAAATTGTAAAAATATATTGACATGCGCCTATTATGTCTCTATATGCAAAACATAAAAGACAACCCTCGTGGTACAAAAAAAGCTGTATTCCGTTTTTTTGTCTATTTGGTTATGATTTTCTGTTCCGTTTCTATGTTTTGCCTGAACTTTTTACTATTACGGAAGACGGTTTCTGGCAATCATTGGTCGTTACCCTTGTTTAATCAAGGGTCGTTACTGTCTCCAAATAAACCAGCGCAAAAAGCTAATCTTTCTAGTTTGGGTTTCAGTTATATTCTAATCCCTTTTTTTTGCAAGTAAACTTGAACTTCTACAGTAAGTAACTACAATTTAGTAGGAGTTAACCAAACCAAACTAAAGTGCAATGTCCTCTGAGTAGTGATATTTTAACAGTTTGAATAGTTTTTCCTTTTCTACTTTTGTTTTTTTTTCTTTCGACTACGGGGGAAAATATATTATCTCCTGAACCGTTAAACAAATTGGTTAGACAACTTTGTCTAGCAGTAAAAACTCATTTGTGAGTATCTGATTACCGTTTGAATTATAGACGCAGTGGTCTTCTTCTTCTTCTTCTTTCTCAGCCTGGGTCCATCCAGTATTGGAAATAGGCCTCTTCTAGGTTTTTCCACGCTTCGCGATCTCCAGCCAATCTTATCCATTGTCTTTCAGTCACTACCCTGACGTCATCGACCCTTCTCTTTTTTGGTCTGCCCACAGTTCTTGTTGTTCTCCTAGGTCTCCATAGGATGACTTTTTTGGGCCATCGGTCTGGATCTTGTCTTGCGACATGTCCTATCTATAGCCACTTCAGACTTGCTACTCTTTTAACAACATCTATTAATTTTTTTTTGTTTTTTTATTTTTTTTTTTTGCTTTTTTGTTTTTTTGTTTTGTTTTTAAAATATGTAGACGCAGTGGTATTTTAATTTATTAACCGACCAGGAAAGTCACGAAAATCATTAGACAATCTAATCAATTTTCTCAAGAATCCTTGAATTCGTTAATCAATCCTCATTTATGTAATGTTCTAATATCAGAGTAAGTAAACCGACGAGTAGTGACAGTCCCGTTTTCAATTTTCTTTGCGGCTGCGCGAAATAAGTAGGTTATCTGTCATATGAAGAAGCGAATTTTCCACTGTTGCCATTTATCAAATATCTCTATATACTTTATTTCAAGTATACCTCAGTCAACGAATCGTTTTTTTTAATATTTATTAGCTGTAAGATATTTTATACATTCAAATTTAGAAATAAGGATAAAACAAAACAAAAAAAATATGTATAAAACTTTATAATTAATTCCACTTCAAATTATGAGCAGTGTATACCATGTTTATAGGACCACTTCATAAGTTGAGCAGTTAAATACGTAGTCTATCTGTCAAACACGTGAAAAGAGAGAGAAAGAAAATTGGGTCCCACAACATCAAAAGAGCCGACAGTTTCTGTCGCTACTCGGCGATCTACTTACTCTGCTAATATACCAAATCTCGTTTATTTTATCTGAAAAAGTAAAAACACCCGGTATATCAGTAATTAAAACACTTCCTTTTCTTTGAGTTTAAGGTCGTTTTATTTACGAGACATTTCTCAAAGCATGTTATAAATATTCTAAATTTCAGAATACGGATTTGTTAGGTTTTTCAATCATTAATATGAATTTCATATTCTTTAACTTAGATTTCCGTCTTATTACGTTACTTTACGGAACTGTATTTATTCTATGGATGATTTTTTACTTTTCTTCTATAAGTTATAAATAGTTCTATAATTTCCCAACCACTTCAGCAAATATAAAGTTTTTATTACGCTGATATTTAAAGTTTACCTTGAAAGTTAAAAGATTTCGACCTCAATCTTCTATTTTAACCGTGTATGTACAAATTAACATAAAGAATTAGTAATTTCATAATAATAATGACACAAGAAGTAGTTGCAATGTTAAATGAAGGCGGAACTATTGGAGATCTACCGTTAGGAACATTTATTTCATTCACAATTTGACATATTATACAGGGTCCGACAAAAGTGTGTCGATTATCTGTAGCTCCGAGAATAAGAAACTTCAAAATTTTGTGCGAACAAAAAGTGCAAACCTAAAGTATGTACTAGAATGTATTTCACGAAAATATTTTAATTTCTATAGGGTGGCTCAAAAAAGAATGAGTGGATCGGGATATACTTTTTTTAACGGAACACCCTATATATTATTTTTTCAATATACCAAGAATTAAAAAATATTTTTTTTATTTAGAGTATTTCAAAATTTTTAACGGTTTCGCAGATATTCGCGGTTTTATATTTCATATGGCATTTTTACAGTAAAATTTTATCAAAGATACCCAGTGAATTTTTCTCTCGTGTTTTACGAAAGAGCCATTTAAAATAATAGGTACTGCCTGTATCTGCGACACCATTAAACATTTTGAAATACTTTAAATCATAAAAAATGTTATTACATATAAATATAAAAAATGTTATTTTTTTAATTCTCCATCTAATATAGAAATAATATACAAAGAAAAATAATTTATATTTTAGAAAGTTTGTCGTAGATACGTAGATACGTTTTTCAACACCCCGTATGATTTACGATATTTATATCAAAGTAAGTATAGACCAACTAAAGTAAATACCTAATATAGTTTTGATTTCAGGAGAGTGCGTTATGAAAAAGTTCGGAGTACCCAACAAATATCTTACAGTGTGTAAAAGCCTCCATAATAACAACAAGTCAAGTGTCACATCATGGATCACTGAGCGACCCATTTCTAACAAATACAGGAGTTAGGCAGGGATGTGTCTTGATGTCTCTCCTATTCAACATATTCATGGGAGCGCTCATTATAGTGGACAGCAAACTGCAGGAGAGAGGATTGGGCATTAGATACAGATACGACGGCGGTCTGTTCAACATAAAAAGTCTCAGGGCAAAAACACGTACAAAATTCATCACAGAACTTCAATACGCTGATGACTGCGCTCTAGTTGCAAACACGTTACAATAATTGCAAGAAATGTTGAACACATATACCTGGGCATACGAGGCTTTGGGCCTTAAGCCAAACATCGACAAAACTAAAATTATGTGCACTCCCCCGGAAGATCACAACAACGCTATAAAAATCGGAGAAGAACTCTTGGAATATGTGGCGGAGTTCAATTACCTCGGCAGTTTGATTTCGGAAAAAGCCACTATTGACTCTGAAATTCAGCACAGAATCAGCAGCGCCTTAAGAGCATTCTGGAAATTAAAAGACAGGGTTTTCTACAATCATGATTTGAGTACAAAAACGAAACTTGCAGTGTACCGAGCAACATAAGCATCACGTATCGGGCTTTTCAATCACAGAAAAGCTCAAGCTCATGAAAGAAAACGCCTTGCGTGACAATCTTCTGATGTGTGTCAAATACTCGTCAGCGAGTAATGGCTGTATGTATGTATGTGTGTCAATTTGAAATAATTTTTTTAAGGAAGGTAAAAAAATACATATTTTATATTTATTTATTAATATCTATGAAACTATAGAGATATATTTACTCATATTTTAGTATTATGTAAAGTGATCTGACAGGAAGCCAAAACTTCAATAATACACAGGGTGTTCCATTTAAAAAAATCATCCCCATCCACTCACACATTTTTGAGCCATCCTATAGAAATTCAAATATTTTTAGGAGCTACAGATGCCCGACGCAGCATTGTCGGACCCTGTATAGAGGAAAAATTAATTAAACGGATCAGTTCAGTTAAACAAATCGTCAGTTTCTTCTCTTAAATATGTTAATGTTTTTTTTTAAAGTCAACCCAAATGTTTTGCATAAAAAATTAACAAATTTAAAACTTGGTTTTTCCACTGGATGATTTTGCAGAAAACTACATAGCATTTACCGTATGTCCAAAAAGAAAATATATACAGAAATTATTATTATATTAAAATAAATGAAAATGCATGTTACAGATTATTAAATCTTAGTGAACAACGGCCCAGCTACGTCGAAACATTGGTTCTAGATAGATCATCAAAGTTAAGCGACGTTAGACGATGTGAGTAGATGGACGGGTGAATCTCTGGAAACTTCGACGTGTTGTATTGACGCACACTGCTCATTCACGTCGGTTCATGGCCGGACGAGATCAAATATCTCGACCGTGAAGTCCAGTTAGACACTCATCAATTCGGTAGGCAATCGGCAATGATATGACCTAGGTCCACGGTTCGGATTCTGCATTAACAAAGTACGCCTTGTCCAGGTTAGCCTTAGCAGCAAAAAGGAGACGTTAACTTAAAATACCGGACTTAATTTTTGGCAGAAATCTTGTGTTAATTTTCTTTATAAAATTAAATATATCACTCCATTGCGTGCTAAATTCACTCTTTCAATATTTTATATAAAACTAAATCCAAATAAATTAATATATTTTTTTCAGATATTGAGATATAATTGGAGCTTAAGACTTAGATCGAAGAATAGAACTAATATCAAGTGCCTACATTGTTTATATTTTAAACATGCATCAATGCTTTTTAACTAAGCAGATGATTAAATCGTTTTAAATATTTATATAATACTATTATTTATATTAATTTAAAAATAATCTTACTACCGTTATTCATACTTAAATATAATTATCTTCAGAATGTATTGTTTCATTTTTCTAAAACTCGTGAAAAACAGATAATCAATTATTGATAACTTTGTCATAACTATTAATTATAATTATTTAAGATTACTATTATATCCTTAAAAGATCTATTGTTAATACTATTTAGTAACTTCAAATTAACTTCAATATTGGGATCGATCATGAAAGGATAAGTACCTATATTATGTTTTAAATGTTTAATTAAAAAAGGAGACGGTGATGAAGTTTCTATTTTTATAATGTTTCTTTTACGTATTCTAAAAGTGATCTAAATTCTACTAAAAAATGTTATCATAGAATTTAGAAGTTATCATTGAATATATGATTATTGAAATATAAAATTTTATTTAGGGGTGAGCCACTTTTGATTAGGCTCATCCCTAAATAAAATTTTATTTTTTTCAGATAAAAAACGAGATTTGGTATGTTGGTATACGACATAAATTAAGATTGATTGACGCATTCTATAGTGACAATGAACAGATGATTTTTATAGAAGGATACCTTTGAATAAGAAGACTAAGGAAGGAGCATAATGATATCCATGTATTCATGCATGGTGGGCGGAAAAAGGACTCTAGGGTGGGGATCCTTGACAGTTCTGTTTGACGATTCATTTGACACATTTGAATTTGATTTGAAATTTTGTGGATTTGTCAGTCTTTACGGAGCTTACTTTATGTTATTTATTATTTATTCTACTACTGATAGTTGTATAAAGGTAGTAAATATAGATGGAAATTGTGGCAGAACTTAAATTAACAGTGACACTATCGCGATTTATCGAAAAACACTCTAAAATAGTTGGTTGTGTAGCGTGCG